>NC_079883.1:7136145-7174419 GCF_029227915.1 Hydractinia symbiolongicarpus | reverse complement strand
TGGTGCTCCAGATCCAATTCGGTTAGCATAGTGCCCTCTACGAAGGAATCTATGCACTCTACCGACTGGAAATTGAAGTCCAGCTCTTGAGGATCTTGTCTTGGCTTTAGCCTTAGCTTTTCCACCTTTTCCACGTCCAGACATAACTGCGATTTGATTTGTAAGTTAATACAAAAACGTACGAATATTTAACGTAAGTGTTAACGAAATAAACTTTACTCGTTTTTTCATCATAAAAATAGGATCGAAATCATGTTTTTTTAACCAATCATAATTAAGTATTAAACAAAAGATTTTTTTTTTAACCAATTAAATTGCGTATCGGCGTTTTCGGATCGAATTCGATCCGATTTTTTTACTTATAAACAAAAAGTTTTGACTTGCAGTTTAATGCTTATTTACAAGTTAAGTAGCAAAAATTTTTAACCATGTCTGACGCAGCAGCTAAAGGAGGAAAACAGGCACCTAAAGTAGCCAAGAAAGGTGAAAAAAGAGCCGGCAAAAAAGGAGGAAAGATTGGTGGAACTGGTGAAAAGAAACGCAAGAGAAAGAGAAAGGAAAGTTATGCTATTTACATCTACAATGTTTTGAAACAAGTTCACCCAGATGTCGGAGTTTCAAGCAAAGCTATGAGCATCATGAACTCATTTGTCAACGACATCTTTGAGCGCATTGCTTCCGAAGCTTCGCGTTTGGCTCTTCAAAACAAAAAGTCGACCATCTCTTCTCGTGAAATTCAAACCGCAGTACGTCTTCTCTTGCCTGGAGAACTTGCAAAACACGCAGTCAGTGAAGGAACAAAAGCCGTCACAAAATACACAAGCAGCAAGTAAACCAACGTCTACCAAACACAAACGGTCTTTTTTAAGACCACACATCTTTAAAAAAACATTTACTTGGCGTCACTACAAGTTAACCGAAGTTAATAAAACTTCTAAATAATGTGCTTAAGAACACTAGCCTACATTTAAAATACTTCCCCATGTGTGTGTGTGGATTAGCTTCACTTTTCATACGTATTATTAGCTGTACTTGCAGAAAAGACAAGTACATTGATCCATGTTATTGCTTACATTTAACTTAACCCAGCTTTTCACGGAAACACTCCCAGGCAAATTAACCCTACAAAGTATTTCTAAATTTTTTTTGTGTCATATATGACATAGTATCGTATAGCAATAAATGTAACTGTGACAAGACTTTACACATTGTGTAATTTGGAAGCGTGCACAAAGTAATGTTTTAAAAGATTTGTGGCTATAAAAATAGCCGTTTTTGTTGAGCAATGACAACGCTTAACCTCCGAATCCGTAAAGAGTTCTTCCTTGACGTTTTAAGGCATAAACAACATCCATAGCGGTAACGGTCTTGCGTTTAGCGTGCTCTGTGTAGGTTACAGCATCACGAATAACATTCTCTAAGAAAACCTTCAGTACACCTCTGGTTTCCTCATAGATAAGGCCAGAGATACGTTTGACACCACCTCGTCGAGCAAGACGTCGAATAGCAGGTTTTGTGATTCCCTGAATGTTATCACGAAGAATTTTTCGGTGACGTTTAGCACCTCCTTTTCCCAATCCTTTACCTCCTTTTCCGCGTCCAGACATATTGATATAGTTGCGTACAGAACGAGTACAAAAACAACGTTTGAGTTAACAGAATTCAGACAGCTTTAAAAAGAGGCCATAAAATTACCTACTGCTCGTGGAAACACCCTAATTAACCAATAGAGTTGCGTCATTACAAAATGTTCCGAACATTTTGTACATTTTTTTAAGTAAAACTGTAGTTTTTTTAAAAATTCGTGGTCTTAATGTTTCAGTAAGGCAATAAATTTGGCATCGTTGGAATTCGCCAAACCTTCTGCTACTTACTAAAAAAAAAAAAAGTCAAAAGCTTTTGTGTATCAGAAGATACAGCCGTTTTCCCGTAGCCAAAAAACACAGATTTTATAAAAATGTTAAAGTAATGAGCGTAATGTCATTATGCAGCAATCAGAAATTACTTTCTTAGCACCAATCAAATGGTTTGTTTTGAACCTTAGCTGTCAATCAATATGAGAAATAAAACTTTGGCGCGATAGTGCATTTTAGACCGTCTTGTGTATCCGTACTACATCGACTTCTTAAAATATGGCTCGTACAAAGCAAACTGCACGTAAATCTACTGGAGGAAAGGCTCCACGAAAACAACTCGCCACTAAAGCTGCGAGGAAAAGCGCACCAGCTACTGGAGGAGTGAAAAAACCACATCGTTACAGACCTGGTACAGTTGCTCTCAGAGAAATCAGAAGATACCAGAAGTCAACCGAGCTCTTGATCCGCAAGTTGCCTTTCCAGCGTCTTGTGCGAGAAATTGCTCAGGACTTCAAAACAGATCTGCGATTCCAGAGCACAGCCGTTATGGCTCTGCAAGAGGCTTCTGAAGCGTACCTTGTTGGCTTGTTCGAGGATACTAACTTGTGTGCCATTCACGCAAAACGAGTTACAATCATGCCTAAAGACATCCAGTTGGCAAGAAGAATTCGTGGGGAACGTGCCTAAGCATCTTACCAAACAAAAAACGGCTATTTTTATAGCCACACATCCATAAAAAATATTACGGCTAGCTTTTTATATCAAACTTTGTTCTGCTTTCTGTTTAAATTTTATGCTACATAAAAATTTTATGCTACATAAAGTTTGACAATGTTAAAAATATGAAGGGCAAGAAAAGTAAAAGCAAGAAAATAAGAAATTTAAAAACGAAAATACTTAAACTTAGGGAATCTAATCTTAAAATTACTCTTTTTTAACTGTTTAAGTGACTTAAACAAGTTTAACTTTGTACCAAGATAATGTTTTTTTGTAAATGTGTGGCTATAAAAATAGCCGTTTGTTAATGTAATAGCCAGATACACACAAATTATTTTTTTGCGGTCTTCTTTGCTGCCTTTTTGGGAGTCTTTTTGACCTTCTTTGCTGCAGGTTTTTTAGCAACAGGCTTCTTTGTGGGTTTCTTAGCTGCTGGTTTTCTTAGCCGAGGCTTTCTTTGTGGCAGGCTTCTTTGCTGCTTTCTTTGGCGTGCTCTTCTTTGCTGGCTTCTTTTTTGGTGTACTTTTCTTTGCAGTAGGCTTCTTTGCCGTTGGCTTTTTTGCTGCGGCCTTTTTCTTAGGTTTTTCTTTTTTTACCTGACCTAGCTTGAATGATCCAGAAGCACCAGTGCCTTTAGTTTGAATCAAATCGCCTGATGTTACTCCTCGTTTAAGAGCCATTTTCAGATGATGATCTGAGTTTTCAGCAACTTTGTAATTTGCATGAATATATTTTGTAATAGCTTGGCGAGATGAACCACCGCGTTCCTTTAGGGTAGCGATAGCAGCCTTGATCATGTCCACATATTTAGGGTGATCAGCTGTCTTCTTTGCAGCAGGTTTCTTCTTGGGTGCGATTTTCTTTGGAGAAGCTGCTTCACTCATTTTTAATGTTTTCTTACAACAATCCAACGATAAACGATGCTTGTTATCACAGTAGAAGTATACTAAACATTACCGTGTAAATGAGATATAATTTAAGACGGTGCGAAGTATGCGGACGTAAAAGTACCACTCCCGGGAATTGATTTGGCGCGAAAACAGAAATGTGTGTTTCTGTACATCGTATAATGTCCGTTTTGGGAGCCGCGACTATGCGAAAGCATGTTAATTTTTATTTGTAGCACGACGCAATAGTCTGAAAGAAGCTGCTGGAGTTTGAGGTCTTCAGCATTACATCTACTCTGTTAATTTGGGCTTCTTCCGCGCCCGTGTTAGGATTTTCATAAAGCGTTCTTTGGTTTGCGTTGCGTATGTCGGCCTACATCATCGACACGGCCTGTTTCCGGCTATTAGGAGCAATTCATATATTGGGCACTGCGTTTCGACTTTTTTATTAGACCACAGTAAAAAAATTCACTCACAGAAGTCCCTTTCTTTCATGGCTACAAACACGAAGAATTCTGTCGTAAGTAAAACGAATGCGCAAGCCAAAATAACGATGGGGCGAAGTCATAAGCATCGCCCTGTGGCCCAATGGATAAGGCATCTGACTACGAATCAGGGGATTCCAGGTTCGACTCCTGGCAGGGTCGCACTGTCGCATTTCGGCTGCATGGTCTACTGTGTAACGCGCGCGCACGTTCTGGCGTAATGCGTTGATAAACGGAATGTACGCAGTCATATTGGAAAGTAATATCACGCACTTAGTATCGTCGCCTTTGTTAGCATTCATGTAAGTTACCATCCACTCGCTACAGTCGCTCTCCATCCTACGGCTAAATCAACAGCCGTGATTTTTACTATGTCGCCGTCCATCCGTACGCGGTGACAGTTGTAAGCTTTACAGTAACGTGACATGCTCCACAAGCAGTTACGGTGTGTGGACGATGCCTATCATGGCAACGCTTGTTCTTTATCGCTTCTCGGCCTAATGGCTAAGATCAAGTGTAGTATCTGTTCTTATCAGTTTAATATCTGGTAGGCCATTCTCTGAATGGTCAGTATATTAATCTGATTTTTGGCCTTGGGTCATGGAGGTGGATTCATTCACGCCGTGACCACGGGTTGCCTTGGTGTTGCACTATTACCGATGGCGGCCCCACATAAGCAATAAAAGAATAATAGCAGTCCTCTTTCCGACGGCACTCTGCATAGTCTACGGCGGGAACAAAACGCGTACACTGGGGGAGAATACAGCCTATGCCCCGCGACACGGCAGTTTATAACACACTCAAGCCACAAGCATTAACAAACTTTGAAGGGTACCCTCATGCTACGGTGCAGTTCCAACTCATACTTACCTGACGGGGAAGTAAAGACTGATCAATGAGGGTTTTCTTCCAGAGTGAGGCTCTTGCATTGCACTACGCTTGGGCTGACCTCTGCGATTACTGCAAACGTCAGTAACTCGACCGTACAATTTCTGGTAGTGGGGGCCTGCGTCCGCGCTCGCCCCCTCCTTAATTCAAAATGAATGAGCTTAGAAAAGTTGCGCGGCCAAATGTCGGTGGTGACTTAAACGCTAAGGTAAAACCTCGCTTGGCTGTTACGAAACGTGATTGCGATATAAGTCCTCGGAAGGCGGCGGAATTTTATTTTATTTGCCATTCCGTCAGGGTTATTGGATGATCGGCAATAGATCGAGTTTGTATGCATTTGAAAGCTCTTTTTTCTCGTACTATCACCTGAAAATGTCGTAGGAAAATGTCATAGGAAACACTTTCAACAACCGCCACGTTCCTTAATTGTTATAACAAGAAATATATCACAGCACCATTGAAATGAAAAGGCAACAAATGAAAATGAAAAGCCTACGACACCGGGAGTTCCCAGGCGGTCCCCCATCCAAGTACTATCCCGGCCCGACGATGCTTAACTTCCGTGATCAGACGAGAACGGGTGTGTTCATCGTGGTATGGCCGTAGACATTAGTAGGGGCAAATACGTGCAATTTATTTTGACGTTGTGATCAAATTTTTTTATTTAATTTCTTTGAGTTACTTAGGACAAGGCGTATGCATGGATTATCTATTAGACTTTAAGGTTATAGTTTTGTGAAAAAAACAATGTTTTTTTAAAGATGTGTGGCTATAAAAATAGCCGTTGTTTTCTGAGTGTAGCGGTTTACTTCTTCTGTCCTTTGTCGTTCTTCTTTGGGAGTAAGACAGCTTGAATGTTTGGCAAAACACCACCAGCTGCAATGGTTACACCGCTCAAAAGTTTGTTTAATTCTTCATCATTACGAACAGCCAATTGTAAATGTCTTGGAATAATCCTAGCTTTTTTGTTGTCTCTTGCTGCGTTACCAGCCAACTCCAATATCTCAGCAGATAAATATTCCAAGACGGCTGCTAAGTAAACTGGTGCTCCAGATCCAATTCGGTTAGCATAGTGCCCTCTACGAAGGAATCTATGCACTCTACCGACTGGAAATTGAAGTCCAGCTCTTGAGGATCTTGTCTTGGCTTTAGCCTTAGCTTTTCCACCTTTTCCACGTCCAGACATAACTGCGATTTGATTTGTAAGTTAATACAAAAACGTACGAATATTTAACGTAAGTGTTAACGAAATAAACTTTACTCGTTTTTTCATCATAAAAATAGGATCGAAATCATGTTTTTTTTAACCAATCATAATTAAGTATTAAACAAAAGATTTTTTTTTTAACCAATTAAATTGCGTATCGGCGTTTTCGGATCGAATTCGATCCGATTTTTTTACTTATAAACAAAAAGTTTTGACTTGCAGTTTAATGCTTATTTACAAGTTAAGTAGCAAAAATTTTTAACCATGTCTGACGCAGCAGCTAAAGGAGGAAAACAGGCACCTAAAGTAGCCAAGAAAGGTGAAAAAAGAGCCGGCAAAAAAGGAGGAAAGATTGGTGGAACTGGTGAAAAGAAACGCAAGAGAAAGAGAAAGGAAAGTTATGCTATTTACATCTACAATGTTTTGAAACAAGTTCACCCAGATGTCGGAGTTTCAAGCAAAGCTATGAGCATCATGAACTCATTTGTCAACGACATCTTTGAGCGCATTGCTTCCGAAGCTTCGCGTTTGGCTCTTCAAAACAAAAAGTCGACCATCTCTTCTCGTGAAATTCAAACCGCAGTACGTCTTCTCTTGCCTGGAGAACTTGCAAAACACGCAGTCAGTGAAGGAACAAAAGCCGTCACAAAATACACAAGCAGCAAGTAAACCAACGTCTACCAAACACAAACGGTCTTTTTTAAGACCACACATCTTTAAAAAAACATTTACTTGGCGTCACTACAAGTTAACCGAAGTTAATAAAACTTCTAAATAATGTGCTTAAGAACACTAGCCTACATTTAAAATACTTCCCCATGTGTGTGTGTGGATTAGCTTCACTTTTCATACGTATTATTAGCTGTACTTGCAGAAAAGACAAGTACATTGATCCATGTTATTGCTTACATTTAACTTAACCCAGCTTTTCACGGAAACACTCCCAGGCAAATTAACCCTACAAAGTATTTCTAAATTTTTTTTGTGTCATATATGACATAGTATCGTATAGCAATAAATGTAACTGTGACAAGACTTTACACATTGTGTAATTTGGAAGCGTGCACAAAGTAATGTTTTAAAAGATTTGTGGCTATAAAAATAGCCGTTTTTGTTGAGCAATGACAACGCTTAACCTCCGAATCCGTAAAGAGTTCTTCCTTGACGTTTTAAGGCATAAACAACATCCATAGCGGTAACGGTCTTGCGTTTAGCGTGCTCTGTGTAGGTTACAGCATCACGAATAACATTCTCTAAGAAAACCTTCAGTACACCTCTGGTTTCCTCATAGATAAGGCCAGAGATACGTTTGACACCACCTCGTCGAGCAAGACGTCGAATAGCAGGTTTTGTGATTCCCTGAATGTTATCACGAAGAATTTTTCGGTGACGTTTAGCACCTCCTTTTCCCAATCCTTTACCTCCTTTTCCGCGTCCAGACATATTGATATAGTTGCGTACAGAACGAGTACAAAAACAACGTTTGAGTTAACAGAATTCAGACAGCTTTAAAAAGAGGCCATAAAATTACCTACTGCTCGTGGAAACACCCTAATTAACCAATAGAGTTGCGTCATTACAAAATGTTCCGAACATTTTGTACATTTTTTTAAGTAAAACTGTAGTTTTTTTAAAAATTCGTGGTCTTAATGTTTCAGTAAGGCAATAAATTTGGCATCGTTGGAATTCGCCAAACCTTCTGCTACTTACTAAAAAAAAAAAAAGTCAAAAGCTTTTGTGTATCAGAAGATACAGCCGTTTTCCCGTAGCCAAAAAACACAGATTTTATAAAAATGTTAAAGTAATGAGCGTAATGTCATTATGCAGCCAATCAGAAATTACTTTCTTAGCACCAATCAAATGGTTTGTTTTGAACCTTAGCTGTCAATCAATATGAGAAATAAAACTTTGGCGCGATAGTGCATTTTAGACCGTCTTGTGTATCCGTACTACATCGACTTCTTAAAATATGGCTCGTACAAAGCAAACTGCACGTAAATCTACTGGAGGAAAGGCTCCACGAAAACAACTCGCCACTAAAGCTGCGAGGAAAAGCGCACCAGCTACTGGAGGAGTGAAAAAACCACATCGTTACAGACCTGGTACAGTTGCTCTCAGAGAAATCAGAAGATACCAGAAGTCAACCGAGCTCTTGATCCGCAAGTTGCCTTTCCAGCGTCTTGTGCGAGAAATTGCTCAGGACTTCAAAACAGATCTGCGATTCCAGAGCACAGCCGTTATGGCTCTGCAAGAGGCTTCTGAAGCGTACCTTGTTGGCTTGTTCGAGGATACTAACTTGTGTGCCATTCACGCAAAACGAGTTACAATCATGCCTAAAGACATCCAGTTGGCAAGAAGAATTCGTGGGGAACGTGCCTAAGCATCTTACCAAACAAAAAACGGCTATTTTTATAGCCACACATCCATAAAAAATATTACGGCTAGCTTTTTATATCAAACTTTGTTCTGCTTTCTGTTTAAATTTTATGCTACATAAAAATTTTATGCTACATAAAGTTTGACAATGTTAAAAATATGAAGGGCAAGAAAAGTAAAAGCAAGAAAATAAGAAATTTAAAAACGAAAATACTTAAACTTAGGGAATCTAATCTTAAAATTACTCTTTTTTAACTGTTTAAGTGACTTAAACAAGTTTAACTTTGTACCAAGATAATGTTTTTTTGTAAATGTGTGGCTATAAAAATAGCCGTTTGTTAATGTAATAGCCAGATACACACAAATTATTTTTTTGCGGTCTTCTTTGCTGCCTTTTTGGGAGTCTTTTTGACCTTCTTTGCTGCAGGTTTTTTAGCAACAGGCTTCTTTGTGGGTTTCTTAGCTGCTGGTTTCTTAGCCGAGGCTTTCTTTGTGGCAGGCTTCTTTGCTGCTTTCTTTGGCGTGCTCTTCTTTGCTGGCTTCTTTTTTGGTGTACTTTTCTTTGCAGTAGGCTTCTTTGCCGTTGGCTTTTTTGCTGCGGCCTTTTTCTTAGGTTTTTCTTTTTTTACCTGACCTAGCTTGAATGATCCAGAAGCACCAGTGCCTTTAGTTTGAATCAAATCGCCTGATGTTACTCCTCGTTTAAGAGCCATTTTCAGATGATGATCTGAGTTTTCAGCAACTTTGTAATTTGCATGAATATATTTTGTAATAGCTTGGCGAGATGAACCACCGCGTTCCTTTAGGGTAGCGATAGCAGCCTTGATCATGTCCACATATTTAGGGTGATCAGCTGTCTTCTTTGCAGCAGGTTTCTTCTTGGGTGCGATTTTCTTTGGAGAAGCTGCTTCACTCATTTTTAATGTTTTCTTACAACAATCCAACGATAAACGATGCTTGTTATCACAGTAGAAGTATACTAAACATTACCGTGTAAATGAGATATAATTTAAGACGGTGCGAAGTATGCGGACGTAAAAGTACCACTCCCGGGAATTGATTTGGCGCGAAAACAGAAATGTGTGTTTCTGTACATCGTATAATGTCCGTTTTGGGAGCCGCGACTATGCGAAAGCATGTTAATTTTTATTTGTAGCACGACGCAATAGTCTGAAAGAGAAGCTGCTGGAGTTTGAGGTCTTCAGCATTACATCTACTCTGTTAATTTGGGCTTCTTCCGCGCCCGTGTTAGGATTTTCATAAAGCGTTCTTTGGTTTGCGTTGCGTATGTCGGCCTACATCATCGACACGGCCTGTTTCCGGCTATTAGGAGCAATTCATATATTGGGCACTGCGTTTCGACTTTTTTATTAGACCACAGTAAAAAAATTCACTCACAGAAGTCCCTTTCTTTCATGGCTACAAACACGAAGAATTCTGTCGTAAGTAAAACGAATGCGCAAGCCAAAATAACGATGGGGCGAAGTCATAAGCATCGCCCTGTGGCCCAATGGATAAGGCATCTGACTACGAATCAGGGGATTCCAGGTTCGACTCCTGGCAGGGTCGCACTGTCGCATTTCGGCTGCATGGTCTACTGTGTAACGCGCGCGCACGTTCTGGCGTAATGCGTTGATAAACGGAATGTACGCAGTCATATTGGAAAGTAATATCACGCACTTAGTATCGTCGCCTTTGTTAGCATTCATGTAAGTTACCATCCACTCGCTACAGTCGCTCTCCATCCTACGGCTAAATCAACAGCCGTGATTTTTACTATGTCGCCGTCCATCCGTACGCGGTGACAGTTGTAAGCTTTACAGTAACGTGACATGCTCCACAAGCAGTTACGGTGTGTGGACGATGCCTATCATGGCAACGCTTGTTCTTTATCGCTTCTCGGCCTAATGGCTAAGATCAAGTGTAGTATCTGTTCTTATCAGTTTAATATCTGGTAGGCCATTCTCTGAATGGTCAGTATATTAATCTGATTTTTGGCCTTGGGTCATGGAGGTGGATTCATTCACGCCGTGACCACGGGTTGCCTTGGTGTTGCACTATTACCGATGGCGGCCCACATAAGCAATAAAAGAATAATAGCAGTCCTCTTTCCGACGGCACTCTGCATAGTCTACGGCGGGAACAAAACGCGTACACTGGGGGAGAATACAGCCTATGCCCCGCGACACGGCAGTTTATAACACACTCAAGCCACAAGCATTAACAAACTTTGAAGGGTACCCTCATGCTACGGTGCAGTTCCAACTCATACTTACCTGACGGGGAAGTAAAGACTGATCAATGAGGGTTTTCTTCCAGAGTGAGGCTCTTGCATTGCACTACGCTTGGGCTGACCTCTGCGATTACTGCAAACGTCAGTAACTCGACCGTACAATTTCTGGTAGTGGGGGCCTGCGTCCGCGCTCGCCCCCTCCTTAATTCAAAATGAATGAGCTTAGAAAAGTTGCGCGGCCAAATGTCGGTGGTGACTTAAACGCTAAGGTAAAACCTCGCTTGGCTGTTACGAAACGTGATTGCGATATAAGTCCTCGGAAGGCGGCGGAATTTTATTTTATTTGCCATTCCGTCAGGGTTATTGGATGATCGGCAATAGATCGAGTTTGTATGCATTTGAAAGCTCTTTTTTCTCGTACTATCACCTGAAAATGTCGTAGGAAAATGTCATAGGAAACACTTTCAACAACCGCCACGTTCCTTAATTGTTATAACAAGAAATATATCACAGCACCATTGAAATGAAAAGGCAACAAATGAAAATGAAAAGCCTACGACACCGGGAGTTCCCAGGCGGTCCCCCATCCAAGTACTATCCCGGCCCGACGATGCTTAACTTCCGTGATCAGACGAGAACGGGTGTGTTCATCGTGGTATGGCCGTAGACATTAGTAGGGGCAAATACGTGCAATTTATTTTGACGTTGTGATCAAATTTTTTTATTTAATTTCTTTGAGTTACTTAGGACAAGGCGTATGCATGGATTATCTATTAGACTTTAAGGTTATAGTTTTGTGAAAAAAACAATGTTTTTTTAAAGATGTGTGGCTATAAAAATAGCCGTTGTTTTCTGAGTGTAGCGGTTTACTTCTTCTGTCCTTTGTCGTTCTTCTTTGGGAGTAAGACAGCTTGAATGTTTGGCAAAACACCACCAGCTGCAATGGTTACACCGCTCAAAAGTTTGTTTAATTCTTCATCATTACGAACAGCCAATTGTAAATGTCTTGGAATAATCCTAGCTTTTTTGTTGTCTCTTGCTGCGTTACCAGCCAACTCCAATATCTCAGCAGATAAATATTCCAAGACGGCTGCTAAGTAAACTGGTGCTCCAGATCCAATTCGGTTAGCATAGTGCCCTCTACGAAGGAATCTATGCACTCTACCGACTGGAAATTGAAGTCCAGCTCTTGAGGATCTTGTCTTGGCTTTAGCCTTAGCTTTTCCACCTTTTCCACGTCCAGACATAACTGCGATTTGATTTGTAAGTTAATACAAAAACGTACGAATATTTAACGTAAGTGTTAACGAAATAAACTTTACTCGTTTTTTCATCATAAAAATAGGATCGAAATCATGTTTTTTTAACCAATCATAATTAAGTATTAAACAAAAGATTTTTTTTTTAACCAATTAAATTGCGTATCGGCGTTTTCGGATCGAATTCGATCCGATTTTTTTACTTATAAACAAAAAGTTTTGACTTGCAGTTTAATGCTTATTTACAAGTTAAGTAGCAAAAATTTTTAACCATGTCTGACGCAGCAGCTAAAGGAGGAAAACAGGCACCTAAAGTAGCCAAGAAAGGTGAAAAAAGAGCCGGCAAAAAAGGAGGAAAGATTGGTGGAACTGGTGAAAAGAAACGCAAGAGAAAGAGAAAGGAAAGTTATGCTATTTACATCTACAATGTTTTGAAACAAGTTCACCCAGATGTCGGAGTTTCAAGCAAAGCTATGAGCATCATGAACTCATTTGTCAACGACATCTTTGAGCGCATTGCTTCCGAAGCTTCGCGTTTGGCTCTTCAAAACAAAAAGTCGACCATCTCTTCTCGTGAAATTCAAACCGCAGTACGTCTTCTCTTGCCTGGAGAACTTGCAAAACACGCAGTCAGTGAAGGAACAAAAGCCGTCACAAAATACACAAGCAGCAAGTAAACCAACGTCTACCAAACACAAACGGTCTTTTTTAAGACCACACATCTTTAAAAAAACATTTACTTGGCGTCACTACAAGTTAACCGAAGTTAATAAAACTTCTAAATAATGTGCTTAAGAACACTAGCCTACATTTAAAATACTTCCCCATGTGTGTGTGTGGATTAGCTTCACTTTTCATACGTATTATTAGCTGTACTTGCAGAAAAGACAAGTACATTGATCCATGTTATTGCTTACATTTAACTTAACCCAGCTTTTCACGGAAACACTCCCAGGCAAATTAACCCTACAAAGTATTTCTAAATTTTTTTTGTGTCATATATGACATAGTATCGTATAGCAATAAATGTAACTGTGACAAGACTTTACACATTGTGTAATTTGGAAGCGTGCACAAAGTAATGTTTTAAAAGATTTGTGGCTATAAAAATAGCCGTTTTTGTTGAGCAATGACAACGCTTAACCTCCGAATCCGTAAAGAGTTCTTCCTTGACGTTTTAAGGCATAAACAACATCCATAGCGGTAACGGTCTTGCGTTTAGCGTGCTCTGTGTAGGTTACAGCATCACGAATAACATTCTCTAAGAAAACCTTCAGTACACCTCTGGTTTCCTCATAGATAAGGCCAGAGATACGTTTGACACCACCTCGTCGAGCAAGACGTCGAATAGCAGGTTTTGTGATTCCCTGAATGTTATCACGAAGAATTTTTCGGTGACGTTTAGCACCTCCTTTTCCCAATCCTTTACCTCCTTTTCCGCGTCCAGACATATTGATATAGTTGCGTACAGAACGAGTACAAAAACAACGTTTGAGTTAACAGAATTCAGACAGCTTTAAAAAGAGGCCATAAAATTACCTACTGCTCGTGGAAACACCCTAATTAACCAATAGAGTTGCGTCATTACAAAATGTTCCGAACATTTTGTACATTTTTTTAAGTAAAACTGTAGTTTTTTTAAAAATTCGTGGTCTTAATGTTTCAGTAAGGCAATAAATTTGGCATCGTTGGAATTCGCCAAACCTTCTGCTACTTACTAAAAAAAAAAAAAGTCAAAAGCTTTTGTGTATCAGAAGATACAGCCGTTTTCCCGTAGCCAAAAAACACAGATTTTATAAAAATGTTAAAGTAATGAGCGTAATGTCATTATGCAGCCAATCAGAAATTACTTTCTTAGCACCAATCAAATGGTTTGTTTTGAACCTTAGCTGTCAATCAATATGAGAAATAAAACTTTGGCGCGATAGTGCATTTTAGACCGTCTTGTGTATCCGTACTACATCGACTTCTTAAAATATGGCTCGTACAAAGCAAACTGCACGTAAATCTACTGGAGGAAAGGCTCCACGAAAACAACTCGCCACTAAAGCTGCGAGGAAAAGCGCACCAGCTACTGGAGGAGTGAAAAAACCACATCGTTACAGACCTGGTACAGTTGCTCTCAGAGAAATCAGAAGATACCAGAAGTCAACCGAGCTCTTGATCCGCAAGTTGCCTTTCCAGCGTCTTGTGCGAGAAATTGCTCAGGACTTCAAAACAGATCTGCGATTCCAGAGCACAGCCGTTATGGCTCTGCAAGAGGCTTCTGAAGCGTACCTTGTTGGCTTGTTCGAGGATACTAACTTGTGTGCCATTCACGCAAAACGAGTTACAATCATGCCTAAAGACATCCAGTTGGCAAGAAGAATTCGTGGGGAACGTGCCTAAGCATCTTACCAAACAAAAAACGGCTATTTTTATAGCCACACATCCATAAAAAATATTACGGCTAGCTTTTTATATCAAACTTTGTTCTGCTTTCTGTTTAAATTTTATGCTACATAAAAATTTTATGCTACATAAAGTTTGACAATGTTAAAAATATGAAGGGCAAGAAAAGTAAAAGCAAGAAAATAAGAAATTTAAAAACGAAAATACTTAAACTTAGGGAATCTAATCTTAAAATTACTCTTTTTTAACTGTTTAAGTGACTTAAACAAGTTTAACTTTGTACCAAGATAATGTTTTTTTGTAAATGTGTGGCTATAAAAATAGCCGTTTGTTAATGTAATAGCCAGATACACACAAATTATTTTTTTGCGGTCTTCTTTGCTGCCTTTTTGGGAGTCTTTTTGACCTTCTTTGCTGCAGGTTTTTTAGCAACAGGCTTCTTTGTGGGTTTCTTAGCTGCTGGTTTCTTAGCCGAGGCTTTCTTTGTGGCAGGCTTCTTTGCTGCTTTCTTTGGCGTGCTCTTCTTTGCTGGCTTCTTTTTTGGTGTACTTTTCTTTGCAGTAGGCTTCTTTGCCGTTGGCTTTTTTGCTGCGGCCTTTTTCTTAGGTTTTTCTTTTTTTACCTGACCTAGCTTGAATGATCCAGAAGCACCAGTGCCTTTAGTTTGAATCAAATCGCCTGATGTTACTCCTCGTTTAAGAGCCATTTTCAGATGATGATCTGAGTTTTCAGCAACTTTGTAATTTGCATGAATATATTTTGTAATAGCTTGGCGAGATGAACCACCGCGTTCCTTTAGGGTAGCGATAGCAGCCTTGATCATGTCCACATATTTAGGGTGATCAGCTGTCTTCTTTGCAGCAGGTTTCTTCTTGGGTGCGATTTTCTTTGGAGAAGCTGCTTCACTCATTTTTAATGTTTTCTTACAACAATCCAACGATAAACGATGCTTGTTATCACAGTAGAAGTATACTAAACATTACCGTGTAAATGAGATATAATTTAAGACGGTGCGAAGTATGCGGACGTAAAAGTACCACTCCCGGGAATTGATTTGGCGCGAAAACAGAAATGTGTGTTTCTGTACATCGTATAATGTCCGTTTTGGGAGCCGCGACTATGCGAAAGCATGTTAATTTTTATTTGTAGCACGACGCAATAGTCTGAAAGAGAAGCTGCTGGAGTTTGAGGTCTTCAGCATTACATCTACTCTGTTAATTTGGGCTTCTTCCGCGCCCGTGTTAGGATTTTCATAAAGCGTTCTTTGGTTTGCGTTGCGTATGTCGGCCTACATCATCGACACGGCCTGTTTCCGGCTATTAGGAGCAATTCATATATTGGGCACTGCGTTTCGACTTTTTTATTAGACCACAGTAAAAAAATTCACTCACAGAAGTCCCTTTCTTTCATGGCTACAAACACGAAGAATTCTGTCGTAAGTAAAACGAATGCGCAAGCCAAAATAACGATGGGGCGAAGTCATAAGCATCGCCCTGTGGCCCAATGGATAAGGCATCTGACTACGAATCAGGGGATTCCAGGTTCGACTCCTGGCAGGGTCGCACTGTCGCATTTCGGCTGCATGGTCTACTGTGTAACGCGCGCGCACGTTCTGGCGTAATGCGTTGATAAACGGAATGTACGCAGTCATATTGGAAAGTAATATCACGCACTTAGTATCGTCGCCTTTGTTAGCATTCATGTAAGTTACCATCCACTCGCTACAGTCGCTCTCCATCCTACGGCTAAATCAACAGCCGTGATTTTTACTATGTCGCCGTCCATCCGTACGCGGTGACAGTTGTAAGCTTTACAGTAACGTGACATGCTCCACAAGCAGTTACGGTGTGTGGACGATGCCTATCATGGCAACGCTTGTTCTTTATCGCTTCTCGGCCTAATGGCTAAGATCAAGTGTAGTATCTGTTCTTATCAGTTTAATATCTGGTAGGCCATTCTCTGAATGGTCAGTATATTAATCTGATTTTTGGCCTTGGGTCATGGAGGTGGATTCATTCACGCCGTGACCACGGGTTGCCTTGGTGTTGCACTATTACCGATGGCGGCCCACATAAGCAATAAAAGAATAATAGCAGTCCTCTTTCCGACGGCACTCTGCATAGTCTACGGCGGGAACAAAACGCGTACACTGGGGGAGAATACAGCCTATGCCCCGCGACACGGCAGTTTATAACACACTCAAGCCACAAGCATTAACAAACTTTGAAGGGTACCCTCATGCTACGGTGCAGTTCCAACTCATACTTACCTGACGGGGAAGTAAAGACTGATCAATGAGGGTTTTCTTCCAGAGTGAGGCTCTTGCATTGCACTACGCTTGGGCTGACCTCTGCGATTACTGCAAACGTCAGTAACTCGACCGTACAATTTCTGGTAGTGGGGGCCTGCGTCCGCGCTCGCCCCCTCCTTAATTCAAAATGAATGAGCTTAGAAAAGTTGCGCGGCCAAATGTCGGTGGTGACTTAAACGCTAAGGTAAAACCTCGCTTGGCTGTTACGAAACGTGATTGCGATATAAGTCCTCGGAAGGCGGCGGAATTTTATTTTATTTGCCATTCCGTCAGGGTTATTGGATGATCGGCAATAGATCGAGTTTGTATGCATTTGAAAGCTCTTTTTTCTCGTACTATCACCTGAAAATGTCGTAGGAAAATGTCATAGGAAACACTTTCAACAACCGCCACGTTCCTTAATTGTTATAACAAGAAATATATCACAGCACCATTGAAATGAAAAGGCAACAAATGAAAATGAAAAGCCTACGACACCGGGAGTTCCCAGGCGGTCCCCCATCCAAGTACTATCCCGGCCCGACGATGCTTAACTTCCGTGATCAGACGAGAACGGGTGTGTTCATCGTGGTATGGCCGTAGACATTAGTAGGGGCAAATACGTGCAATTTATTTTGACGTTGTGATCAAATTTTTTTATTTAATTTCTTTGAGTTACTTAGGACAAGGCGTATGCATGGATTATCTATTAGACTTTAAGGTTATAGTTTTGTGAAAAAAACAATGTTTTTTTAAAGATGTGTGGCTATAAAAATAGCCGTTGTTTTCTGAGTGTAGCGGTTTACTTCTTCTGTCCTTTGTCGTTCTTCTTTGGGAGTAAGACAGCTTGAATGTTTGGCAAAACACCACCAGCTGCAATGGTTACACCGCTCAAAAGTTTGTTTAATTCTTCATCATTACGAACAGCCAATTGTAAATGTCTTGGAATAATCCTAGCTTTTTTGTTGTCTCTTGCTGCGTTACCAGCCAACTCCAATATCTCAGCAGATAAATATTCCAAGACGGCTGCTAAGTAAACTGGTGCTCCAGATCCAATTCGGTTAGCATAGTGCCCTCTACGAAGGAATCTATGCACTCTACCGACTGGAAATTGAAGTCCAGCTCTTGAGGATCTTGTCTTGGCTTTAGCCTTAGCTTTTCCACCTTTTCCACGTCCAGACATAACTGCGATTTGATTTGTAAGTTAATACAAAAACGTACGAATATTTAACGTAAGTGTTAACGAAATAAACTTTACTCGTTTTTTCATCATAAAAATAGGATCGAAATCATGTTTTTTTAACCAATCATAATTAAGTATTAAACAAAAGATTTTTTTTTTAACCAATTAAATTGCGTATCGGCGTTTTCGGATCGAATTCGATCCGATTTTTTTACTTATAAACAAAAAGTTTTGACTTGCAGTTTAATGCTTATTTACAAGTTAAGTAGCAAAAATTTTTAACCATGTCTGACGCAGCAGCTAAAGGAGGAAAACAGGCACCTAAAGTAGCCAAGAAAGGTGAAAAAAGAGCCGGCAAAAAAGGAGGAAAGATTGGTGGAACTGGTGAAAAGAAACGCAAGAGAAAGAGAAAGGAAAGTTATGCTATTTACATCTACAATGTTTTGAAACAAGTTCACCCAGATGTCGGAGTTTCAAGCAAAGCTATGAGCATCATGAACTCATTTGTCAACGACATCTTTGAGCGCATTGCTTCCGAAGCTTCGCTTGAAAAGGCAACAAATGAAAATGAAAAGCCTACGACACCGGGAGTTCCCAGGCGGTCCCCCATCCAAGTACTATCCCGGCCCGACGATGCTTAACTTCCGTGATCAGACGAGAACGGGTGTGTTCATCGTGGTATGGCCGTAGACATTAGTAGGGGCAAATACGTGCAATTTATTTTGACGTTGTGATCAAATTTTTTTATTTAATTTCTTTGAGTTACTTAGGACAAGGCGTATGCATGGATTATCTATTAGACTTTAAGGTTATAGTTTTGTGAAAAAAACAATGTTTTTTTAAAGATGTGTGGCTATAAAAATAGCCGTTGTTTTCTGAGTGTAGCGGTTTACTTCTTCTGTCCTTTGTCGTTCTTCTTTGGGAGTAAGACAGCTTGAATGTTTGGCAAAACACCACCAGCTGCAATGGTTACACCGCTCAAAAGTTTGTTTAATTCTTCATCATTACGAACAGCCAATTGTAAATGTCTTGGAATAATCCTAGCTTTTTTGTTGTCTCTTGCTGCGTTACCAGCCAACTCCAATATCTCAGCAGATAAATATTCCAAGACGGCTGCTAAGTAAACTGGTGCTCCAGATCCAATTCGGTTAGCATAGTGCCCTCTACGAAGGAATCTATGCACTCTACCGACTGGAAATTGAAGTCCAGCTCTTGAGGATCTTGTCTTGGCTTTAGCCTTAGCTTTTCCACCTTTTCCACGTCCAGACATAACTGCGATTTGATTTGTAAGTTAATACAAAAACGTACGAATATTTAACGTAAGTGTTAACGAAATAAACTTTACTCGTTTTTTCATCATAAAAATAGGATCGAAATCATGTTTTTTTAACCAATCATAATTAAGTATTAAACAAAAGATTTTTTTTTTAACCAATTAAATTGCGTATCGGCGTTTTCGGATCGAATTCGATCCGATTTTTTTACTTATAAACAAAAAGTTTTGACTTGCAGTTTAATGCTTATTTACAAGTTAAGTAGCAAAAATTTTTAACCATGTCTGACGCAGCAGCTAAAGGAGGAAAACAGGCACCTAAAGTAGCCAAGAAAGGTGAAAAAAGAGCCGGCAAAAAAGGAGGAAAGATTGGTGGAACTGGTGAAAAGAAACGCAAGAGAAAGAGAAAGGAAAGTTATGCTATTTACATCTACAATGTTTTGAAACAAGTTCACCCAGATGTCGGAGTTTCAAGCAAAGCTATGAGCATCATGAACTCATTTGTCAACGACATCTTTGAGCGCATTGCTTCCGAAGCTTCGCGTTTGGCTCTTCAAAACAAAAAGTCGACCATCTCTTCTCGTGAAATTCAAACCGCAGTACGTCTTCTCTTGCCTGGAGAACTTGCAAAACACGCAGTCAGTGAAGGAACAAAAGCCGTCACAAAATACACAAGCAGCAAGTAAACCAACGTCTACCAAACACAAACGGTCTTTTTTAAGACCACACATCTTTAAAAAAACATTTACTTGGCGTCACTACAAGTTAACCGAAGTTAATAAAACTTCTAAATAATGTGCTTAAGAACACTAGCCTACATTTAAAATACTTCCCCATGTGTGTGTGTGGATTAGCTTCACTTTTCATACGTATTATTAGCTGTACTTGCAGAAAAGACAAGTACATTGATCCATGTTATTGCTTACATTTAACTTAACCCAGCTTTTCACGGAAACACTCCCAGGCAAATTAACCCTACAAAGTATTTCTAAATTTTTTTTGTGTCATATATGACATAGTATCGTATAGCAATAAATGTAACTGTGACAAGACTTTACACATTGTGTAATTTGGAAGCGTGCACAAAGTAATGTTTTAAAAGATTTGTGGCTATAAAAATAGCCGTTTTTGTTGAGCAATGACAACGCTTAACCTCCGAATCCGTAAAGAGTTCTTCCTTGACGTTTTAAGGCATAAACAACATCCATAGCGGTAACGGTCTTGCGTTTAGCGTGCTCTGTGTAGGTTACAGCATCACGAATAACATTCTCTAAGAAAACCTTCAGTACACCTCTGGTTTCCTCATAGATAAGGCCAGAGATACGTTTGACACCACCTCGTCGAGCAAGACGTCGAATAGCAGGTTTTGTGATTCCCTGAATGTTATCACGAAGAATTTTTCGGTGACGTTTAGCACCTCCTTTTCCCAATCCTTTACCTCCTTTTCCGCGTCCAGACATATTGATATAGTTGCGTACAGAACGAGTACAAAAACAACGTTTGAGTTAACAGAATTCAGACAGCTTTAAAAAGAGGCCATAAAATTACCTACTGCTCGTGGAAACACCCTAATTAACCAATAGAGTTGCGTCATTACAAAATGTTCCGAACATTTTGTACATTTTTTTAAGTAAAACTGTAGTTTTTTTAAAAATTCGTGGTCTTAATGTTTCAGTAAGGCAATAAATTTGGCATCGTTGGAATTCGCCAAACCTTCTGCTACTTACTAAAAAAAAAAAAAGTCAAAAGCTTTTGTGTATCAGAAGATACAGCCGTTTTCCCGTAGCCAAAAAACACAGATTTTATAAAAATGTTAAAGTAATGAGCGTAATGTCATTATGCAGCCAATCAGAAATTACTTTCTTAGCACCAATCAAATGGTTTGTTTTGAACCTTAGCTGTCAATCAATATGAGAAATAAAACTTTGGCGCGATAGTGCATTTTAGACCGTCTTGTGTATCCGTACTACATCGACTTCTTAAAATATGGCTCGTACAAAGCAAACTGCACGTAAATCTACTGGAGGAAAGGCTCCACGAAAACAACTCGCCACTAAAGCTGCGAGGAAAAGCGCACCAGCTACTGGAGGAGTGAAAAAACCACATCGTTACAGACCTGGTACAGTTGCTCTCAGAGAAATCAGAAGATACCAGAAGTCAACCGAGCTCTTGATCCGCAAGTTGCCTTTCCAGCGTCTTGTGCGAGAAATTGCTCAGGACTTCAAAACAGATCTGCGATTCCAGAGCACAGCCGTTATGGCTCTGCAAGAGGCTTCTGAAGCGTACCTTGTTGGCTTGTTCGAGGATACTAACTTGTGTGCCATTCACGCAAAACGAGTTACAATCATGCCTAAAGACATCCAGTTGGCAAGAAGAATTCGTGGGGAACGTGCCTAAGCATCTTACCAAACAAAAAACGGCTATTTTTATAGCCACACATCCATAAAAAATATTACGGCTAGCTTTTTATATCAAACTTTGTTCTGCTTTCTGTTTAAATTTTATGCTACATAAAAATTTTATGCTACATAAAGTTTGACAATGTTAAAAATATGAAGGGCAAGAAAAGTAAAAGCAAGAAAATAAGAAATTTAAAAACGAAAATACTTAAACTTAGGGAATCTAATCTTAAAATTACTCTTTTTTAACTGTTTAAGTGACTTAAACAAGTTTAACTTTGTACCAAGATAATGTTTTTTTGTAAATGTGTGGCTATAAAAATAGCCGTTTGTTAATGTAATAGCCAGATACACACAAATTATTTTTTTGCGGTCTTCTTTGCTGCCTTTTTGGGAGTCTTTTTGACCTTCTTTGCTGCAGGTTTTTTAGCAACAGGCTTCTTTGTGGGTTTCTTAGCTGCTGGTTTCTTAGCCGAGGCTTTCTTTGTGGCAGGCTTCTTTGCTGCTTTCTTTGGCGTGCTCTTCTTTGCTGGCTTCTTTTTTGGTGTACTTTTCTTTGCAGTAGGCTTCTTTGCCGTTGGCTTTTTTGCTGCGGCCTTTTTCTTAGGTTTTTCTTTTTTTACCTGACCTAGCTTGAATGATCCAGAAGCACCAGTGCCTTTAGTTTGAATCAAATCGCCTGATGTTACTCCTCGTTTAAGAGCCATTTTCAGATGATGATCTGAGTTTTCAGCAACTTTGTAATTTGCATGAATATATTTTGTAATAGCTTGGCGAGATGAACCACCGCGTTCCTTTAGGGTAGCGATAGCAGCCTTGATCATGTCCACATATTTAGGGTGATCAGCTGTCTTCTTTGCAGCAGGTTTCTTCTTGGGTGCGATTTTCTTTGGAGAAGCTGCTTCACTCATTTTTAATGTTTTCTTACAACAATCCAACGATAAACGATGCTTGTTATCACAGTAGAAGTATACTAAACATTACCGTGTAAATGAGATATAATTTAAGACGGTGCGAAGTATGCGGACGTAAAAGTACCACTCCCGGGAATTGATTTGGCGCGAAAACAGAAATGTGTGTTTCTGTACATCGTATAATGTCCGTTTTGGGAGCCGCGACTATGCGAAAGCATGTTAATTTTTATTTGTAGCACGACGCAATAGTCTGAAAGAGAAGCTGCTGGAGTTTGAGGTCTTCAGCATTACATCTACTCTGTTAATTTGGGCTTCTTCCGCGCCCGTGTTAGGATTTTCATAAAGCGTTCTTTGGTTTGCGTTGCGTATGTCGGCCTACATCATCGACACGGCCTGTTTCCGGCTATTAGGAGCAATTCATATATTGGGCACTGCGTTTCGACTTTTTTATTAGACCACAGTAAAAAAATTCACTCACAGAAGTCCCTTTCTTTCATGGCTACAAACACGAAGAATTCTGTCGTAAGTAAAACGAATGCGCAAGCCAAAATAACGATGGGGCGAAGTCATAAGCATCGCCCTGTGGCCCAATGGATAAGGCATCTGACTACGAATCAGGGGATTCCAGGTTCGACTCCTGGCAGGGTCGCACTGTCGCATTTCGGCTGCATGGTCTACTGTGTAACGCGCGCGCACGTTCTGGCGTAATGCGTTGATAAACGGAATGTACGCAGTCATATTGGAAAGTAATATCACGCACTTAGTATCGTCGCCTTTGTTAGCATTCATGTAAGTTACCATCCACTCGCTACAGTCGCTCTCCATCCTACGGCTAAATCAACAGCCGTGATTTTTACTATGTCGCCGTCCATCCGTACGCGGTGACAGTTGTAAGCTTTACAGTAACGTGACATGCTCCACAAGCAGTTACGGTGTGTGGACGATGCCTATCATGGCAACGCTTGTTCTTTATCGCTTCTCGGCCTAATGGCTAAGATCAAGTGTAGTATCTGTTCTTATCAGTTTAATATCTGGTAGGCCATTCTCTGAATGGTCAGTATATTAATCTGATTTTTGGCCTTGGGTCATGGAGGTGGATTCATTCACGCCGTGACCACGGGTTGCCTTGGTGTTGCACTATTACCGATGGCGGCCCACATAAGCAATAAAAGAATAATAGCAGTCCTCTTTCCGACGGCACTCTGCATAGTCTACGGCGGGAACAAAACGCGTACACTGGGGGAGAATACAGCCTATGCCCCGCGACACGGCAGTTTATAACACACTCAAGCCACAAGCATTAACAAACTTTGAAGGGTACCCTCATGCTACGGTGCAGTTCCAACTCATACTTACCTGACGGGGAAGTAAAGACTGATCAATGAGGGTTTTCTTCCAGAGTGAGGCTCTTGCATTGCACTACGCTTGGGCTGACCTCTGCGATTACTGCAAACGTCAGTAACTCGACCGTACAATTTCTGGTAGTGGGGGCCTGCGTCCGCGCTCGCCCCCTCCTTAATTCAAAATGAATGAGCTTAGAAAAGTTGCGCGGCCAAATGTCGGTGGTGACTTAAACGCTAAGGTAAAACCTCGCTTGGCTGTTACGAAACGTGATTGCGATATAAGTCCTCGGAAGGCGGCGGAATTTTATTTTATTTGCCATTCCGTCAGGGTTATTGGATGATCGGCAATAGATCGAGTTTGTATGCATTTGAAAGCTCTTTTTTCTCGTACTATCACCTGAAAATGTCGTAGGAAAATGTCATAGGAAACACTTTCAACAACCGCCACGTTCCTTAATTGTTATAACAAGAAATATATCACAGCACCATTGAAATGAAAAGGCAACAAATGAAAATGAAAAGCCTACGACACCGGGAGTTCCCAGGCGGTCCCCCATCCAAGTACTATCCCGGCCCGACGATGCTTAACTTCCGTGATCAGACGAGAACGGGTGTGTTCATCGTGGTATGGCCGTAGACATTAGTAGGGGCAAATACGTGCAATTTATTTTGACGTTGTGATCAAATTTTTTTATTTAATTTCTTTGAGTTACTTAGGACAAGGCGTATGCATGGATTATCTATTAGACTTTAAGGTTATAGTTTTGTGAAAAAAACAATGTTTTTTTAAAGATGTGTGGCTATAAAAATAGCCGTTGTTTTCTGAGTGTAGCGGTTTACTTCTTCTGTCCTTTGTCGTTCTTCTTTGGGAGTAAGACAGCTTGAATGTTTGGCAAAACACCACCAGCTGCAATGGTTACACCGCTCAAAAGTTTGTTTAATTCTTCATCATTACGAACAGCCAATTGTAAATGTCTTGGAATAATCCTAGCTTTTTTGTTGTCTCTTGCTGCGTTACCAGCCAACTCCAATATCTCAGCAGATAAATATTCCAAGACGGCTGCTAAGTAAACTGGTGCTCCAGATCCAATTCGGTTAGCATAGTGCCCTCTACGAAGGAATCTATGCACTCTACCGACTGGAAATTGAAGTCCAGCTCTTGAGGATCTTGTCTTGGCTTTAGCCTTAGCTTTTCCACCTTTTCCACGTCCAGACATAACTGCGATTTGATTTGTAAGTTAATACAAAAACGTACGAATATTTAACGTAAGTGTTAACGAAATAAACTTTACTCGTTTTTTCATCATAAAAATAGGATCGAAATCATGTTTTTTTAACCAATCATAATTAAGTATTAAACAAAAGATTTTTTTTTTAACCAATTAAATTGCGTATCGGCGTTTTCGGATCGAATTCGATCCGATTTTTTTACTTATAAACAAAAAGTTTTGACTTGCAGTTTAATGCTTATTTACAAGTTAAGTAGCAAAAATTTTTAACCATGTCTGACGCAGCAGCTAAAGGAGGAAAACAGGCACCTAAAGTAGCCAAGAAAGGTGAAAAAAGAGCCGGCAAAAAAGGAGGAAAGATTGGTGGAACTGGTGAAAAGAAACGCAAGAGAAAGAGAAAGGAAAGTTATGCTATTTACATCTACAATGTTTTGAAACAAGTTCACCCAGATGTCGGAGTTTCAAGCAAAGCTATGAGCATCATGAACTCATTTGTCAACGACATCTTTGAGCGCATTGCTTCCGAAGCTTCGCGTTTGGCTCTTCAAAACAAAAAGTCGACCATCTCTTCTCGTGAAATTCAAACCGCAGTACGTCTTCTCTTGCCTGGAGAACTTGCAAAACACGCAGTCAGTGAAGGAACAAAAGCCGTCACAAAATACACAAGCAGCAAGTAAACCAACGTCTACCAAACACAAACGGTCTTTTTTAAGACCACACATCTTTAAAAAAACATTTACTTGGCGTCACTACAAGTTAACCGAAGTTAATAAAACTTCTAAATAATGTGCTTAAGAACACTAGCCTACATTTAAAATACTTCCCCATGTGTGTGTGTGGATTAGCTTCACTTTTCATACGTATTATTAGCTGTACTTGCAGAAAAGACAAGTACATTGATCCATGTTATTGCTTACATTTAACTTAACCCAGCTTTTCACGGAAACACTCCCAGGCAAATTAACCCTACAAAGTATTTCTAAATTTTTTTTGTGTCATATATGACATAGTATCGTATAGCAATAAATGTAACTGTGACAAGACTTTACACATTGTGTAATTTGGAAGCGTGCACAAAGTAATGTTTTAAAAGATTTGTGGCTATAAAAATAGCCGTTTTTGTTGAGCAATGACAACGCTTAACCTCCGAATCCGTAAAGAGTTCTTCCTTGACGTTTTAAGGCATAAACAACATCCATAGCGGTAACGGTCTTGCGTTTAGCGTGCTCTGTGTAGGTTACAGCATCACGAATAACATTCTCTAAGAAAACCTTCAGTACACCTCTGGTTTCCTCATAGATAAGGCCAGAGATACGTTTGACACCACCTCGTCGAGCAAGACGTCGAATAGCAGGTTTTGTGATTCCCTGAATGTTATCACGAAGAATTTTTCGGTGACGTTTAGCACCTCCTTTTCCCAATCCTTTACCTCCTTTTCCGCGTCCAGACATATTGATATAGTTGCGTACAGAACGAGTACAAAAACAACGTTTGAGTTAACAGAATTCAGACAGCTTTAAAAAGAGGCCATAAAATTACCTACTGCTCGTGGAAACACCCTAATTAACCAATAGAGTTGCGTCATTACAAAATGTTCCGAACATTTTGTACATTTTTTTAAGTAAAACTGTAGTTTTTTTAAAAATTCGTGGTCTTAATGTTTCAGTAAGGCAATAAATTTGGCATCGTTGGAATTCGCCAAACCTTCTGCTACTTACTAAAAAAAAAAAAAGTCAAAAGCTTTTGTGTATCAGAAGATACAGCCGTTTTCCCGTAGCCAAAAAACACAGATTTTATAAAAATGTTAAAGTAATGAGCGTAATGTCATTATGCAGCCAATCAGAAATTACTTTCTTAGCACCAATCAAATGGTTTGTTTTGAACCTTAGCTGTCAATCAATATGAGAAATAAAACTTTGGCGCGATAGTGCATTTTAGACCGTCTTGTGTATCCGTACTACATCGACTTCTTAAAATATGGCTCGTACAAAGCAAACTGCACGTAAATCTACTGGAGGAAAGGCTCCACGAAAACAACTCGCCACTAAAGCTGCGAGGAAAAGCGCACCAGCTACTGGAGGAGTGAAAAAACCACATCGTTACAGACCTGGTACAGTTGCTCTCAGAGAAATCAGAAGATACCAGAAGTCAACCGAGCTCTTGATCCGCAAGTTGCCTTTCCAGCGTCTTGTGCGAGAAATTGCTCAGGACTTCAAAACAGATCTGCGATTCCAGAGCACAGCCGTTATGGCTCTGCAAGAGGCTTCTGAAGCGTACCTTGTTGGCTTGTTCGAGGATACTAACTTGTGTGCCATTCACGCAAAACGAGTTACAATCATGCCTAAAGACATCCAGTTGGCAAGAAGAATTCGTGGGGAACGTGCCTAAGCATCTTACCAAACAAAAAACGGCTATTTTTATAGCCACACATCCATAAAAAATATTACGGCTAGCTTTTTATATCAAACTTTGTTCTGCTTTCTGTTTAAATTTTATGCTACATAAAAATTTTATGCTACATAAAGTTTGACAATGTTAAAAATATGAAGGGCAAGAAAAGTAAAAGCAAGAAAATAAGAAATTTAAAAACGAAAATACTTAAACTTAGGGAATCTAATCTTAAAATTACTCTTTTTTAACTGTTTAAGTGACTTAAACAAGTTTAACTTTGTACCAAGATAATGTTTTTTTGTAAATGTGTGGCTATAAAAATAGCCGTTTGTTAATGTAATAGCCAGATACACACAAATTATTTTTTTGCGGTCTTCTTTGCTGCCTTTTTGGGAGTCTTTTTGACCTTCTTTGCTGCAGGTTTTTTAGCAACAGGCTTCTTTGTGGGTTTCTTAGCTGCTGGTTTCTTAGCCGAGGCTTTCTTTGTGGCAGGCTTCTTTGCTGCTTTCTTTGGCGTGCTCTTCTTTGCTGGCTTCTTTTTTGGTGTACTTTTCTTTGCAGTAGGCTTCTTTGCCGTTGGCTTTTTTGCTGCGGCCTTTTTCTTAGGTTTTTCTTTTTTTACCTGACCTAGCTTGAATGATCCAGAAGCACCAGTGCCTTTAGTTTGAATCAAATCGCCTGATGTTACTCCTCGTTTAAGAGCCATTTTCAGATGATGATCTGAGTTTTCAGCAACTTTGTAATTTGCATGAATATATTTTGTAATAGCTTGGCGAGATGAACCACCGCGTTCCTTTAGGGTAGCGATAGCAGCCTTGATCATGTCCACATATTTAGGGTGATCAGCTGTCTTCTTTGCAGCAGGTTTCTTCTTGGGTGCGATTTTCTTTGGAGAAGCTGCTTCACTCATTTTTAATGTTTTCTTACAACAATCCAACGATAAACGATGCTTGTTATCACAGTAGAAGTATACTAAACATTACCGTGTAAATGAGATATAATTTAAGACGGTGCGAAGTATGCGGACGTAAAAGTACCACTCCCGGGAATTGATTTGGCGCGAAAACAGAAATGTGTGTTTCTGTACATCGTATAATGTCCGTTTTGGGAGCCGCGACTATGCGAAAGCATGTTAATTTTTATTTGTAGCACGACGCAATAGTCTGAAAGAGAAGCTGCTGGAGTTTGAGGTCTTCAGCATTACATCTACTCTGTTAATTTGGGCTTCTTCCGCGCCCGTGTTAGGATTTTCATAAAGCGTTCTTTGGTTTGCGTTGCGTATGTCGGCCTACATCATCGACACGGCCTGTTTCCGGCTATTAGGAGCAATTCATATATTGGGCACTGCGTTTCGACTTTTTTATTAGACCACAGTAAAAAAATTCACTCACAGAAGTCCCTTTCTTTCATGGCTACAAACACGAAGAATTCTGTCGTAAGTAAAACGAATGCGCAAGCCAAAATAACGATGGGGCGAAGTCATAAGCATCGCCCTGTGGCCCAATGGATAAGGCATCTGACTACGAATCAGGGGATTCCAGGTTCGACTCCTGGCAGGGTCGCACTGTCGCATTTCGGCTGCATGGTCTACTGTGTAACGCGCGCGCACGTTCTGGCGTAATGCGTTGATAAACGGAATGTACGCAGTCATATTGGAAAGTAATATCACGCACTTAGTATCGTCGCCTTTGTTAGCATTCATGTAAGTTACCATCCACTCGCTACAGTCGCTCTCCATCCTACGGCTAAATCAACAGCCGTGATTTTTACTATGTCGCCGTCCATCCGTACGCGGTGACAGTTGTAAGCTTTACAGTAACGTGACATGCTCCACAAGCAGTTACGGTGTGTGGACGATGCCTATCATGGCAACGCTTGTTCTTTATCGCTTCTCGGCCTAATGGCTAAGATCAAGTGTAGTATCTGTTCTTATCAGTTTAATATCTGGTAGGCCATTCTCTGAATGGTCAGTATATTAATCTGATTTTTGGCCTTGGGTCATGGAGGTGGATTCATTCACGCCGTGACCACGGGTTGCCTTGGTGTTGCACTATTACCGATGGCGGCCCACATAAGCAATAAAAGAATAATAGCAGTCCTCTTTCCGACGGCACTCTGCATAGTCTACGGCGGGAACAAAACGCGTACACTGGGGGAGAATACAGCCTATGCCCCGCGACACGGCAGTTTATAACACACTCAAGCCACAAGCATTAACAAACTTTGAAGGGTACCCTCATGCTACGGTGCAGTTCCAACTCATACTTACCTGACGGGGAAGTAAAGACTGATCAATGAGGGTTTTCTTCCAGAGTGAGGCTCTTGCATTGCACTACGCTTGGGCTGACCTCTGCGATTACTGCAAACGTCAGTAACTCGACCGTACAATTTCTGGTAGTGGGGGCCTGCGTCCGCGCTCGCCCCCTCCTTAATTCAAAATGAATGAGCTTAGAAAAGTTGCGCGGCCAAATGTCGGTGGTGACTTAAACGCTAAGGTAAAACCTCGCTTGGCTGTTACGAAACGTGATTGCGATATAAGTCCTCGGAAGGCGGCGGAATTTTATTTTATTTGCCATTCCGTCAGGGTTATTGGATGATCGGCAATAGATCGAGTTTGTATGCATTTGAAAGCTCTTTTTTCTCGTACTATCACCTGAAAATGTCGTAGGAAAATGTCATAGGAAACACTTTCAACAACCGCCACGTTCCTTAATTGTTATAACAAGAAATATATCACAGCACCATTGAAATGAAAAGGCAACAAATGAAAATGAAAAGCCTACGACACCGGGAGTTCCCAGGCGGTCCCCCATCCAAGTACTATCCCGGCCCGACGATGCTTAACTTCCGTGATCAGACGAGAACGGGTGTGTTCATCGTGGTATGGCCGTAGACATTAGTAGGGGCAAATACGTGCAATTTATTTTGACGTTGTGATCAAATTTTTTTATTTAATTTCTTTGAGTTACTTAGGACAAGGCGTATGCATGGATTATCTATTAGACTTTAAGGTTATAGTTTTGTGAAAAAAACAATGTTTTTTTAAAGATGTGTGGCTATAAAAATAGCCGTTGTTTTCTGAGTGTAGCGGTTTACTTCTTCTGTCCTTTGTCGTTCTTCTTTGGGAGTAAGACAGCTTGAATGTTTGGCAAAACACCACCAGCTGCAATGGTTACACCGCTCAAAAGTTTGTTTAATTCTTCATCATTACGAACAGCCAATTGTAAATGTCTTGGAATAATCCTAGCTTTTTTGTTGTCTCTTGCTGCGTTACCAGCCAACTCCAATATCTCAGCAGATAAATATTCCAAGACGGCTGCTAAGTAAACTGGTGCTCCAGATCCAATTCGGTTAGCATAGTGCCCTCTACGAAGGAATCTATGCACTCTACCGACTGGAAATTGAAGTCCAGCTCTTGAGGATCTTGTCTTGGCTTTAGCCTTAGCTTTTCCACCTTTTCCACGTCCAGACATAACTGCGATTTGATTTGTAAGTTAATACAAAAACGTACGAATATTTAACGTAAGTGTTAACGAAATAAACTTTACTCGTTTTTTCATCATAAAAATAGGATCGAAATCATGTTTTTTTTAACCAATCATAATTAAGTATTAAACAAAAGATTTTTTTTTTAACCAATTAAATTGCGTATCGGCGTTTTCGGATCGAATTCGATCCGAATTTTTTTACTTATAAACAAAAAGTTTTGACTTGCAGTTTAATGCTTATTTACAAGTTAAGTAGCAAAAATTTTTAACCATGTCTGACGCAGCAGCTAAAGGAGGAAAACAGGCACCTAAAGTAGCCAAGAAAGGTGAAAAAAGAGCCGGCAAAAAAGGAGGAAAGATTGGTGGAACTGGTGAAAAGAAACGCAAGAGAAAGAGAAAGGAAAGTTATGCTATTTACATCTACAATGTTTTGAAACAAGTTCACCCAGATGTCGGAGTTTCAAGCAAAGCTATGAGCATCATGAACTCATTTGTCAACGACATCTTTGAGCGCATTGCTTCCGAAGCTTCGCGTTTGGCTCTTCAAAACAAAAAGTCGACCATCTCTTCTCGTGAAATTCAAACCGCAGTACGTCTTCTCTTGCCTGGAGAACTTGCAAAACACGCAGTCAGTGAAGGAACAAAAGCCGTCACAAAATACACAAGCAGCAAGTAAACCAACGTCTACCAAACACAAACGGTCTTTTTTAAGACCACACATCTTTAAAAAAACATTTACTTGGCGTCACTACAAGTTAACCGAAGTTAATAAAACTTCTAAATAATGTGCTTAAGAACACTAGCCTACATTTAAAATACTTCCCCATGTGTGTGTGTGGATTAGCTTCACTTTTCATACGTATTATTAGCTGTACTTGCAGAAAAGACAAGTACATTGATCCATGTTATTGCTTACATTTAACTTAACCCAGCTTTTCACGGAAACACTCCCAGGCAAATTAACCCTACAAAGTATTTCTAAATTTTTTTTGTGTCATATATGACATAGTATCGTATAGCAATAAATGTAACTGTGACAAGACTTTACACATTGTGTAATTTGGAAGCGTGCACAAAGTAATGTTTTAAAAGATTTGTGGCTATAAAAATAGCCGTTTTTGTTGAGCAATGACAACGCTTAACCTCCGAATCCGTAAAGAGTTCTTCCTTGACGTTTTAAGGCATAAACAACATCCATAGCGGTAACGGTCTTGCGTTTAGCGTGCTCTGTGTAGGTTACAGCATCACGAATAACATTCTCTAAGAAAACCTTCAGTACACCTCTGGTTTCCTCATAGATAAGGCCAGAGATACGTTTGACACCACCTCGTCGAGCAAGACGTCGAATAGCAGGTTTTGTGATTCCCTGAATGTTATCACGAAGAATTTTTCGGTGACGTTTAGCACCTCCTTTTCCCAATCCTTTACCTCCTTTTCCGCGTCCAGACATATTGATATAGTTGCGTACAGAACGAGTACAAAAACAACGTTTGAGTTAACAGAATTCAGACAGCTTTAAAAAGAGGCCATAAAATTACCTACTGCTCGTGGAAACACCCTAATTAACCAATAGAGTTGCGTCATTACAAAATGTTCCGAACATTTTGTACATTTTTTTAAGTAAAACTGTAGTTTTTTTAAAAATTCGTGGTCTTAATGTTTCAGTAAGGCAATAAATTTGGCATCGTTGGAATTCGCCAAACCTTCTGCTACTTACTAAAAAAAAAAAAAGTCAAAAGCTTTTGTGTATCAGAAGATACAGCCGTTTTCCCGTAGCCAAAAAACACAGATTTTATAAAAATGTTAAAGTAATGAGCGTAATGTCATTATGCAGCCAATCAGAAATTACTTTCTTAGCACCAATCAAATGGTTTGTTTTGAACCTTAGCTGTCAATCAATATGAGAAATAAAACTTTGGCGCGATAGTGCATTTTAGACCGTCTTGTGTATCCGTACTACATCGACTTCTTAAAATATGGCTCGTACAAAGCAAACTGCACGTAAATCTACTGGAGGAAAGGCTCCACGAAAACAACTCGCCACTAAAGCTGCGAGGAAAAGCGCACCAGCTACTGGAGGAGTGAAAAAACCACATCGTTACAGACCTGGTACAGTTGCTCTCAGAGAAATCAGAAGATACCAGAAGTCAACCGAGCTCTTGATCCGCAAGTTGCCTTTCCAGCGTCTTGTGCGAGAAATTGCTCAGGACTTCAAAACAGATCTGCGATTCCAGAGCACAGCCGTTATGGCTCTGCAAGAGGCTTCTGAAGCGTACCTTGTTGGCTTGTTCGAGGATACTAACTTGTGTGCCATTCACGCAAAACGAGTTACAATCATGCCTAAAGACATCCAGTTGGCAAGAAGAATTCGTGGGGAACGTGCCTAAGCATCTTACCAAACAAAAAACGGCTATTTTTATAGCCACACATCCATAAAAAATATTACGGCTAGCTTTTTATATCAAACTTTGTTCTGCTTTCTGTTTAAATTTTATGCTACATAAAAATTTTATGCTACATAAAGTTTGACAATGTTAAAAATATGAAGGGCAAGAAAAGTAAAAGCAAGAAAATAAGAAATTTAAAAACGAAAATACTTAAACTTAGGGAATCTAATCTTAAAATTACTCTTTTTTAACTGTTTAAGTGACTTAAACAAGTTTAACTTTGTACCAAGATAATGTTTTTTTGTAAATGTGTGGCTATAAAAATAGCCGTTTGTTAATGTAATAGCCAGATACACACAAATTATTTTTTGCGGTCTTCTTTGCTGCCTTTTTGGGAGTCTTTTTGACCTTCTTTGCTGCAGGTTTTTTAGCAACAGGCTTCTTTGTGGGTTTCTTAGCTGCTGGTTTCTTAGCCGAGGCTTTCTTTGTGGCAGGCTTCTTTGCTGCTTTCTTTGGCGTGCTCTTCTTTGCTGGCTTCTTTTTTGGTGTACTTTTCTTTGCAGTAGGCTTCTTTGCCGTTGGCTTTTTTGCTGCGGCCTTTTTCTTAGGTTTTTCTTTTTTTACCTGACCTAGCTTGAATGATCCAGAAGCACCAGTGCCTTTAGTTTGAATCAAATCGCCTGATGTTACTCCTCGTTTAAGAGCCATTTTCAGATGATGATCTGAGTTTCAGCAACTTTGTAATTTGCATGAATATATTTTGTAATAGCTTGGCGAGATGAACCACCGCGTTCCTTTAGGGTAGCGATAGCAGCCTTGATCATGTCCACATATTTAGGGTGATCAGCTGTCTTCTTTGCAGCAGGTTTCTTCTTGGGTGCGATTTTCTTTGGAGAAGCTGCTTCACTCATTTTTAATGTTTTCTTACAACAATCCAACGATAAACGATGCTTGTTATCACAGTAGAAGTATACTAAACATTACCGTGTAAATGAGATATAATTTAAGACGGTGCGAAGTATGCGGACGTAAAAGTACCACTCCCGGGAATTGATTTGGCGCGAAAACAGAAATGTGTGTTTCTGTACATCGTATAATGTCCGTTTTGGGAGCCGCGACTATGCGAAAGCATGTTAATTTTTATTTGTAGCACGACGCAATAGTCTGAAAGAGAAGCTGCTGGAGTTTGAGGTCTTCAGCATTACATCTACTCTGTTAATTTGGGCTTCTTCCGCGCCCGTGTTAGGATTTTCATAAAGCGTTCTTTGGTTTGCGTTGCGTATGTCGGCCTACATCATCGACACGGCCTGTTTCCGGCTATTAGGAGCAATTCATATATTGGGCACTGCGTTTCGACTTTTTTATTAGACCACAGTAAAAAAATTCACTCACAGAAGTCCTTTCTTTCATGGCTACAAACACGAAGAATTCTGTCGTAAGTAAAACGAATGCGCAAGCCAAAATAACGATGGGGCGAAGTCATAAGCATCGCCCTGTGGCCCAATGGATAAGGCATCTGACTACGAATCAGGGGATTCCAGGTTCGACTCCTGGCAGGGTCGCACTGTCGCATTTCGGCTGCATGGTCTACTGTGTAACGCGCGCGCACGTTCTGGCGTAATGCGTTGATAAACGGAATGTACGCAGTCATATTGGAAAGTAATATCACGCACTTAGTATCGTCGCCTTTGTTAGCATTCATGTAAGTTACCATCCACTCGCTACAGTCGCTCTCCATCCTACGGCTAAATCAACAGCCGTGATTTTTACTATGTCGCCGTCCATCCGTACGCGGTGACAGTTGTAAGCTTTACAGTAACGTGACATGCTCCACAAGCAGTTACGGTGTGTGGACGATGCCTATCATGGCAACGCTTGTTCTTTATCGCTTCTCGGCCTAATGGCTAAGATCAAGTGTAGTATCTGTTCTTATCAGTTTAATATCTGGTAGGCCATTCTCTGAATGGTCAGTATATTAATCTGATTTTTGGCCTTGGGTCATGGAGGTGGATTCATTCACGCCGTGACCACGGGTTGCCTTGGTGTTGCACTATTACCGATGGCGGCCCACATAAGCAATAAAAGAATAATAGCAGTCCTCTTTCCGACGGCACTCTGCATAGTCTACGGCGGGAACAAAACGCGTACACTGGGGGAGAATACAGCCTATGCCCCGCGACACGGCAGTTTATAACACACTCAAGCCACAAGCATTAACAAACTTTGAAGGGTACCCTCATGCTACGGTGCAGTTCCAACTCATACTTACCTGACGGGAAGTAAAGACTGATCAATGAGGGTTTTCTTCCAGAGTGAGGCTCTTGCATTGCACTACGCTTGGGCTGACCTCTGCGATTACTGCAAACGTCAGTAACTCGACCGTACAATTTCTGGTAGTGGGGGCCTGCGTCCGCGCTCGCCCCCTCCTTAATTCAAAATGAATGAGCTTAGAAAAGTTGCGCGGCCAAATGTCGGTGGTGACTTAAACGCTAAGGTAAAACCTCGCTTGGCTGTTACGAAACGTGATTGCGATATAAGTCCTCGGAAGGCGGCGGAATTTTATTTTATTTGCCATTCCGTCAGGGTTATTGGATGATCGGCAATAGATCGAGTTTGTATGCATTTGAAAGCTCTTTTTTCTCGTACTATCACCTGAAAATGTCGTAGGAAAATGTCATAGGAAACACTTTCAACAACCGCCACGTTCCTTAATTGTTATAACAAGAAATATATCACAGCACCATTGAAATGAAAAGGCAACAAATGAAAATGAAAAGCCTACGACACCGGGAGTTCCCAGGCGGTCCCCCATCCAAGTACTATCCCGGCCCGACGATGCTTAACTTCCGTGATCAGACGAGAACGGGTGTGTTCATCGTGGTATGGCCGTAGACATTAGTAGGGGCAAATACGTGCAATTTATTTTGACGTTGTGATCAAATTTTTTTATTTAATTTCTTTGAGTTACTTAGGACAAGGCGTATGCATGGATTATCTATTAGACTTTAAGGTTATAGTTTTGTGAAAAAAACAATGTTTTTTTAAAGATGTGTGGCTATAAAAATAGCCGTTGTTTTCTGAGTGTAGCGGTTTACTTCTTCTGTCCTTTGTCGTTCTTCTTTGGGAGTAAGACAGCTTGAATGTTTGGCAAAACACCACCAGCTGCAATGGTTACACCGCTCAAAAGTTTGTTTAATTCTTCATCATTACGAACAGCCAATTGTAAATGTCTTGGAATAATCCTAGCTTTTTTGTTGTCTCTTGCTGCGTTACCAGCCAACTCCAATATCTCAGCAGATAAATATTCCAAGACGGCTGCTAAGTAAACTGGTGCTCCAGATCCAATTCGGTTAGCATAGTGCCCTCTACGAAGGAATCTATGCACTCTACCGACTGGAAATTGAAGTCCAGCTCTTGAGGATCTTGTCTTGGCTTTAGCCTTAGCTTTTCCACCTTTTCCACGTCCAGACATAACTGCGATTTGATTTGTAAGTTAATACAAAAACGTACGAATATTTAACGTAAGTGTTAACGAAATAAACTTTACTCGTTTTTTCATCATAAAAATAGGATCGAAATCATGTTTTTTTAACCAATCATAATTAAGTATTAAACAAAAGATTTTTTTTTTAACCAATTAAATTGCGTATCGGCGTTTTCGGATCGAATTCGATCCGATTTTTTTTACTTATAAACAAAAAGTTTTGACTTGCAGTTTAATGCTTATTTACAAGTTAAGTAGCAAAAATTTTAACCATGTCTGACGCAGCAGCTAAAGGAGGAAAACAGGCACCTAAAGTAGCCAAGAAAGGTGAAAAAAGAGCCGGCAAAAAAGGAGGAAAGATTGGTGGAACTGGTGAAAAGAAACGCAAGAGAAAGAGAAAGGAAAGTTATGCTATTTACATCTACAATGTTTTGAAACAAGTTCACCCAGATGTCGGAGTTTCAAGCAAAGCTATGAGCATCATGAACTCATTTGTCAACGACATCTTTGAGCGCATTGCTTCCGAAGCTTCGCGTTTGGCTCTTCAAAACAAAAAGTCGACCATCTCTTCTCGTGAAATTCAAACCGCAGTACGTCTTCTCTTGCCTGGAGAACTTGCAAAACACGCAGTCAGTGAAGGAACAAAAGCCGTCACAAAATACACAAGCAGCAAGTAAACCAACGTCTACCAAACACAAACGGTCTTTTTTAAGACCACACATCTTTAAAAAAACATTTACTTGGCGTCACTACAAGTTAACCGAAGTTAATAAAACTTCTAAATAATGTGCTTAAGAACACTAGCCTACATTTAAAATACTTCCCCATGTGTGTGTGTGGATTAGCTTCACTTTTCATACGTATTATTAGCTGTACTTGCAGAAAAGACAAGTACATTGATCCATGTTATTGCTTACATTTAACTTAACCCAGCTTTTCACGGAAACACTCCCAGGCAAATTAACCCTACAAAGTATTTCTAAATTTTTTTTGTGTCATATATGACATAGTATCGTATAGCAATAAATGTAACTGTGACAAGACTTTACACATTGTGTAATTTGGAAGCGTGCACAAAGTAATGTTTTAAAAGATTTGTGGCTATAAAAATAGCCGTTTTTGTGAGCAATGACAACGCTTAACCTCCGAATCCGTAAAGAGTTCTTCCTTGACGTTTTAAGGCATAAACAACATCCATAGCGGTAACGGTCTTGCGTTTAGCGTGCTCTGTGTAGGTTACAGCATCACGAATAACATTCTCTAAGAAAAACCTTCAGTACACCTCTGGTTTCCTCATAGATAAGGCCAGAGATACGTTTGACACCACCTCGTCGAGCAAGACGTCGAATAGCAGGTTTTGTGATTCCCTGAATGTTATCACGAAGAATTTTTCGGTGACGTTTAGCACCTCCTTTTCCCAATCCTTTACCTCCTTTTCCGCGTCCAGACATATTGATATAGTTGCGTACAGAACGAGTACAAAAACAACGTTTGAGTTAACAGAATTCAGACAGCTTTAAAAAGAGGCCATAAAATTACCTACTGCTCGTGGAAACACCCTAATTAACCAATAGAGTTGCGTCATTACAAATGT